>NW_027465962.1:0-2500 GCF_049634645.1 Pelodiscus sinensis
CGTCACTACCTCCCCGGGTCGGGAGTGGGTAATTTGCGCGCCTGCTGCCTTCCTTGGATGTGGTAGCCGTTTTCTCAGCTCCCTCTCCGGAATCGAACCCTGATTCTCCGTCACCCGTGGTCACCATGGTAGGCACAGGAAGTACCATCGAAAGTTGATAGGGCAGACATTCGAATGCATCGTCGCCGCCACGGGGGCGTGCGATCGGCCCCGAGGTTATCTAGAGTCACCAAAGCGGCCGGGCGAGCCGGGTTGGTTTTGGTCTGATAAATGCACGCATCCCCGGAGGTCAGCGCTCGTCGGCATGTATTAGCTCTAGAATTACCACAGTTATCCAAGTAAGGCTTGGAGCGATCAAAGGAACCATAACTGATTTAATGAGCCATTCGCAGTTTCACTGTAACGCCCGTGTGTACTTAGACATGCATGGCTTAATCTTTGAGACAAGCATATGCTACTGGCAGGATCAACCAGGTAGCCGCGCTCCGGGAGAGGAGGAGCGGGGGAGGGCCCCGCCGCTGGTTCGGGGGCGCCCCCCCTCCGCCCTGCAGGCCCCGCCGGCCTTCCCCCCGCAGGGAAGGAGCAGGGGGCCCGCGGCGCGGCACGGGGGACCGACAGGGACGACGAGCCCCACGAGGTCGGCCCCGGGCACTGGGACGGGAGAAAGAGAGAGAGACGCGGGGGGCGGGAGAGCGGGGGACCGGCGGGGGGCGCGCGCCCGCGCCTCGCCCCGGGGCTTTCCTTTCCCCCCCCCCAAAGGGGCCCCGGGAGCTACCCAGGAAGGACGGCGGAAGAGACGGGGTGAGCCTCCGAAGAGAGCCCCCCGTCCCTGCGCTTTCCCAGGCAGCCCGGGTTACGCCTCCAGGGTTACGGGCCCGCGAAAGAGAGAGGCGTCGGAGAACCTCGTCCCCTCGGCCTTCTCTCTCCGCATTCCACGGCCGCGCCCGGGTGACGACCGGGAGGGGGTCGGAGGATCCCCCGCCACACGCGCAGGGTGCGCCCCGGGCTGACGTCGAGGAACGAGGACGGGTAGCCAGGGCGGGCGGCGAGGGCACCCCCCTCGAGCCCCGCCACCTTTCTCCACGCTCTTCTTTTCCCCACCGAGTGGCCCTTTCGGTTTCTTTGCGAGGCGACGCGGCCCCGAGGGTGGGCCGCCGAAGCCTTCCAGGCAAACCAGCTAGAGAAGGTGGCAGCGCCCCAGGACTGGGAGGACAGCAGCGGGGGGGGGCGCGTACTGGCGCTCCAGCAAGAGGGCGGTACGAGGGTCCCACCGCGGGTGGAAAGGCAGCCGGCCGCCCTGTTGCCCCGCCACGGCCCGCGCCGAGGTCGGGGAGGGAAAGGGTCGGGCCATCCCCACGCGGCGGGGACCGCAGCGCGCCCCTGCTTGCTCTCGCGACCGTGGTCTTGGGCCCCCGGCGAGCCTCACAGCTGCCTGGGAGTCATTTCGGGCCCCTGGGCGGGCTCACGGTGCCGCTCGGCCTCGCACGGCAGAGGTCTCGACGACGGCCAGATGGGCTCCACGCACCCCCTACCCCCCACCAGCACCGTCGCCCCCAAAGCGGTACCGGGAACGGGCCCGCGCCCGTCCCCCAGGAGAGGGGGGGGGGGAATCCCTGGATCAGCCCCCGAAATCCGGCACAGAAAGGCAAGAAGGAGGGTCCCACTCCGCCTGAACGCCGGACTGATCCCAACCCACCACGGGAAGGGTGCCGGCCCGCGAAGGGCCCTCCACGTCCATTCTGCGAACGCCACATCGATCGGGAGAGAGGCTCGAGACACGCGCGCGGGCCCTCCCCGCCCCGCAGAAAGGGGAGGGGAGGCGGCCGTCAGAGCTCGGGTCCGGGCCGCTGGCTTCGGCACCGAGAAGGAACGGCGGGGTGCGGGGCAGCCGGAGACGGAAGGCAGAGTCTCGTCCTCCGCCTTGCCGGGCGCCCCCCGCAGGGGGCGGGCACGGTACCGGGATCGGTACCCCCCTCTGGTTCCCGGGTGGGAAGGCTCGGAAATCCCCGCGTCCATCGGCAAGAGGCACGCAAGTGGGTCGCATCCGCCCCGCGACCCGGTTCGGGTCGTGTCACGCGCTTTGGATCGTTCCCCAGAGGCTCGTGTCCGCAGGCTCGGGTCCGAAAACCCTGTCCTCACAAATCTCCGCGGACATGTCGAAACGGGTTGAGTGAAAATGACAACCACTGCGGTCAGGGGGACTGAGCTGGAAAAGCGGCCGACCGCCTGGAACTCAAGGCCGGCTAGTTAGCCGGCCGCTACCCCCTTACGCACTTCGAGAGCCGGACGGCCAGCAGGTCAACCCATAGGATTCAACGAGGGGTTGACCTGCTGGCCCGCGAGCCCAGCGGCCACCTGGTCCACCGCTGAAACCCCGCCGGTTGACCTGCTGGCCCGCGAGCCCACGGCCACCTGGTCCACCGCTGAAACCCCGCCGGTTGACCTGCTGGCCCGCGAGCCCAGCGGCCACCTGGTCCACCGCTGAAACCCCGCCGGTTGA
>NW_027465964.1:0-2607 GCF_049634645.1 Pelodiscus sinensis
GAGGGGTGCTCCCGTGTCGGCCTTGGGGAGCGTGGCTGGGCTCCGTGGAAGTGCTCCGGATTGGAGGGGTGCTCCGTGTCGGCCCTGGGGAGCGTGGCTGGGCTCCGTGGAAGTGCTCCGCATTGGAGGGGTGCTCCCGTGTCGGCCTTGGGGAGCGTGGCTGGGCTCCGTGGAAGTGCTCCGGATTGGAGGGGTGCTCCCGTGTCGGCCCTGGGGAGCGTGGCTGGGCTCCGTGGAAGTGCTCCGGATTGGAGGGGTGCTCCCGTGTCGGCCCTGGGGAGCGTGGCTGGTGGGCTCCGTGGAAGTGCTCCGGATTGGAGGGGTGCTCCCGTGTCGGCCCTGGGGAGCGTGGCTGGGCTCCGTGGAAGTGCTCCGCATTGGAGGGGTGCTCCCGTGTCTGGCCTGGGGAGCGTGGCCGGGCTCCGTGGAAGTGCTCCGCATTGGAGGGGTGTTCTTGTGTCGGCCCTGGGGAGCGTGGCCGGGCTCCGTGGAAATGCTCCGGATTGGAGGGGTGCTCCCGTGTCGGCCCTGGGGAGCGTGGTGGCTGGGGGAGCGTGAGCCGCCCCTCGTGGCCAGTACCCCGCTCTCGAGCGCTGGGCTCACCGGCTCGGTCCGCCAGGCTCTACACCCAGAGCGCCTACAAGAGCGAGCTGCTGACCACCACGGTGCCCGAGATCCAGCGCACCAACCTGGCCAACGTGGTGCTGCTGCTCAAGTCCCTGGGCGTGCAGGACCTGCTGCAGTTCCACTTCATGGACCCGCCCCCGGAGGACAACATGCTCAACTCCATGTACCAGCTGTGGATCCTGGGAGCCATGGACAACACAGGCAAGGGGGCGCGGGGGCGCTAGAGCGGGGGGGGGCGCAGGGGCGCTAGAGCGGGGGGGCGCAGGGGCGCTAGAGCGGGGGGGGCACTGGGCCGCTAGAGCGGGGGGTGGCCGGGCCGCTGGGGCGATAGAGCGGGGGGATGGGGCGCTAGGGATGGGGGCTGGAGCGCTAGAGCGGGGGGATGGGGCGCTAGGGATGGGGGCTGGGTTGCTAGAGCGGGGGGATGGGGCGCTAGGGATGGGGGCTGGGGTGCTAGAGCGGGGGGATGGGGCGCTAGGGATGGGGGCTGGGGTGCTAGAGCGGGGGGATGGGGCGCTAGGGATGGGGGCTGGGGTGCTAGAGCGGGGGGATGGGGCGCTAGGGATGGGGGCTGGGGTGCTAGAGCGGGGGGATGGGGCGCTAGGGATGGGGGCTGGGTGCTAGAGCGGGGGGATGGGGCGCTAGGGATGGGGCTGGGGTGCTAGAGCGGGGGGATGGGGCGCTAGGGATGGGGGCTGGGGTGCTAGAGCGGGGGGATGGGGCGCTAGGGATGGGGGCTGGGGTGCTAGAGCGGGAGGATGGGGGGCTAGGGCTGGGGGCTGGGGTGCTAGAGCGGGGGATGGGGGGCTAGGGATGGGGGATGGGGTGCTAGAGCGGGGGGATGGGGCGCTAGGGATGGGGGCTGGGGTGCTAGAGCGGGGGGATGGGGCGCTAGGGATGGGGGCTGGGGTGCTAGAGCGGGGGGATGGGGGGCTAGGGATGGGGGCTGGGGTGCTAGAGCGGGGGATGGGGGGCTAGGGATGGGGGCTGGGGTGCTAGAGCGGGGGGATGGGGCGCTAGGGATGGGGGCTGGGGTGCTAGAGCGGGGGGATGGGGCGCTAGGGATGGGGGCTGGGGTGCTAGAGCGGGGGATGGGGCGCTAGGGATGGGGGCTGGGGTGCTAGAGCGGGGGGATGGGGCGCTAGGGATGGGGGCTGGGGTGCTAGAGCGGGGGGATGGGGCGCTAGGGATGGGGGCTGGGGTGCTAGAGCGGGGGGATGGGGCGCTAGGGATGGGGGCTGGGGTGCTAGAGCGGGGGGATGGGGGGCTAGGGATGGGGGCTGGGGTGCTAGAGCGGGGGGATGGGGGGCTAGGGATGGGGGCTGGGGTGCTAGAGCGGGGGGATGGGGCGCTAGGGATGGGGGCTGGGGTGCTAGAGCGGGGGGATGGGGCGCTAGGGTTGGGGGCTGGGCTGCTGGGGCACTAGTGGCGTGGGGGGCGCTGCCCTTCCCTGGCTCCCGGCCCTGGGGCTGCCCTGGCGACCGGTCCCTGTGCTGCGCCGGCAGGGGGGGCTGACGGCGACCGGGCGCCTGATGGTCGAGTTCCCGCTGGACCCGGCCCTCTCCAAGATGCTCATCGTCTCCTGCGACATGGGCTGCAGCTCCGAGATCCTGCTCATCGTCTCCATGCTCTCTGTGCCGGCCATCTTCTACCGGCCCAAGGTGTGCCCCCCCGCCCGCGCCCCCCGCCGGCTCCCCCCGCCCTGGGGCCGGGCCCTCCCTCCCGCCTGCTCCCCCTCCCCCTGGGGCCAGGCCCTCCCTCCCGCCGGCTCCCCCCCCGCCCTGGGGCCGGGCCCTCCCTCCCGCCTGCTCCCCCTCCCCCTGGGGCCAGGCCCTCCCTCCCGCCGGCTCCCCCTCCCCCTGGCCAGGCCCTCCCTCCGCCGGCTCCCCCTCCCCTGGGGCCAGGCCCTCCCTCCCGCCGGCTCCCCCGCCCCTGGGGCCGGGCCCTCCCTCCCGCCGGCTCCCCCCCGCCCTGGGGCCG
>NW_027465965.1:0-32861 GCF_049634645.1 Pelodiscus sinensis
GGGGGGGGGCTGTGCAGAGCAGGGGGGGGGCTGAGGACCGCGGGTTGGGGGGCAGACAGGGGCGGGGCCTGAGTCGCGCTGCGGGGGCGCCCTACGATGCAGTTGGGGCCGGGGAG
Organism: Pelodiscus sinensis; assembly: GCF_049634645.1. NCBI lineage: Eukaryota > Metazoa > Chordata > Testudines > Trionychidae > Pelodiscus > Pelodiscus sinensis. Next base: position 117 of record NW_027465965.1, read on the forward strand.
GGGCTGGAACACGCTGGGCGTGGCTATGACGGCCTGGGCGGGAGGGGCGTGGCTATGATTGGGGCGGGGCGCACTGAGACACGCCCCGGGAGGCCGCACTGTGGGAACTACAGCTCCCAGGATGCATCGCTCACGCTGGGCGTGACACCGCGCGAGACCAACCCCTGGATCAGCGGCTGGATTGTGATGTCACTTCCGCTGCTCCCGCCCAATCGAACAGCCCATGGGAGCTGCGGATTGGGGCACGGAACGTTTCCCACAAGCCACCGCGGCTACTTTCCCCGCTCCCCTCGGCCCCCCCGCCTCAGAGACCCCCCCCCCCCAACTGCCCAGCCGGCTTGTCCTGTGGCGTCAGGACCTGCCAACCCCCCCAACTCTGCCCCCCCAACCCCCCTCTCTGGCCCCCCCACCAAACCCCCTGTAGTCCTGCCCCCCAACCCCCCACTCTGCCCCCCCCACCAACCCCCTCTGTAGTCTGCCCCCCACTCTGCCCCCTAACCCCCCACTCTGCCCCCTAACCCCCCACTTCTGCCCCCCCCACCAAACCCCCCTGTAGTCGGCCCCCCAGCCCCCCACTCCTGCCCCCCCACCCCCCCACTCTGCCCCCCCACCAAACCCCCCTGTAGTCTGCCTCCCAACCCCCCACTCTGCCCCCCACCAAACCCCCCTGTAGTCTGCCCCCAACCCCCCACTCTGCCCCCCACCAAACCCCCTGTAGTCTGCCCCCCAACCCCTCACTCTGCCCCCCCGCACTCTACTCCCTGCCCAACCCCCCCTGCAGTCTACTCCAGCACCACCAATCCCCCCCACTCTGCCCCCCACCAAACCCCTCTGTAGTCTCCCCCCCAACCCCCCCACTCTGCCCCCCCCACACTCTACTCCAGCCCAACCCCCCCTGCAGTCTACTCCAGCACCACCAAACCCCCTGTAGTCTGCCCCCCAACCCCCCACTCTGCCCCCCCGCACTCTACTCCACCCCAACCCCTCCTGCAGTCTACTCCAGCACCACCAAACCCCCCCACTCTGCCCCCCACCAAACCCCCCTGTAGTCTGCCCCCCAACCCCCCACTCTGCCCCCCGCACTCTACTCCACCCCAACCCCCCCTGCAGTCTACTCCAGCACCACCAACCCCCCCCCTCTGCTCCTCCACCAAACTCTTTATTCAGTCTGCTCCTCCCCAACCCCCCCACTCTGCTCCTCCCCCCCCCCCCCCCACAGACACCCAACTGCCCAGCGGGCTTGTGTGGGACAGGCAGATGCTGCTGCTGCCTTACAAAGTGCAGCGGGGCAGCGTGAGGCGGGTTGGGGGGGGGCTGCCTTGGCTGCATCCGGTTTGAAAACACTGAGGCTGTGTCTGCACTGGCGCCATCTCGCGCCAAAGCGGCCGCTCTTGCGCGGAAACTTGCTGCCTGTCTACACTGGCCGTGTGTGCTTGCACAAGGAAACTGACGTTCTCCTGTGTACAACCAGGGCTCCTGGCGCAAGAACTAGGATGCTCCCTGCTCAGGAAGAAGCTCTTGCACAAGAGCCCTTCCGGCACAGGCCAGTGCGGACAGGTAACAGGAATTTCTTGCACAAGAAAGGCCGATGGTTAAAACGGCCATCGAGTTTATTGCGCAAGAGATTTATTGCGCAAGAGAGCGTCCACACTGGCACGGATGCTCTTGCGTAAAAGCACATGCCAGTGCAGACGCTCTCTCAGAATCCTAGAACCACAGAGCTGGAAGAGACCTCAGAAGGTCAAGTCCAGCCCCCTGCGCTAGGCAGGACCAATCCCAACTAAATCAACCTGGCCAGGGCTGTGTCAAGCCAACACTTAAACACCTCTAGGGATGAGACTCCACTGCCTCCCTAGGGAACCCATCCCAGTGTTTCCCCACCCGCCTAGGGAAATAGTTTTTCCTAATATCCAACCTGGACCTCTCCCACCGCAACTTGAGACCTTTGCTCCTTGTTCTGCATCTGTCACCACTGAGAACAGCCTTCTGCAGCCTCTTTGGAACCTCCCTTCAGAAGTTGAAGGCTGCTCTCAAATCCCCCCCAATCGACTCCGAGCCCTGTTCCCGGGGGGCACGATTGGAGCACGTACCTGGACACCTTCCGGTCACGGTTCCCATCGGTTGCTGTCAGGCCGTGGACCGAGCAAACGTCACTTCCGGTCCGTGGGACGGGGCGCGGGCGTCCACCGCGCCACACGTGCCGGCACGACGCTACATTGTGAGAGCTCACAGCGCCCACGTGACTGCTGTTTGTTGCCCCGCGAGGGATGTGAGACGCACAGCTCCTGCCTCGTGCCAGAACGCGCCAAGGAGTTACAATCCCCCGCCCACATCAGTGCATCATGGGAGACCGAGTGGGGTTGCCATGTGTGAACTGTCAAAACAAGAGACCCCCTGAGAGGGCGCGTGTCCATCTCAGTGTCTGCCAGCTCCCGCTGCAGTCACGGGTGGGGCCCTGAGCCCGAGTCCCTGTCCCGCCTGCCTCTTCCCTCTGCCCTCTCAGACTGTCTGGGCCATTGCAGGCTCCGGCTGGGGAGGGGAGGGGTGTTGCTCTCCAGGAGTGGGACCCTAGGATCCGCCTGGCACTGCAGCCAGGACACCGTCTGACTGGAATACGTCATGAACACGTGCCCCTGAAAAAAGCCACACGCCGCGCCAAATGCTTCCATGCAGGAACGCGCTGCCATGGCCCCGTCTGACTGTCACGCCCTCTCTCTGCACACTCCTCAGGCACAGGCAGCAGCGTGGGCAGGCAGGCAGCTCTGCGAAGCCAGCACCAGCTCCTGTCTCCCCCTCTTGCCTCTAGAAGAGGCAGCAAGGGGTATGACAGGTGGGTCCATGAAGCCACCCACACAGTGCTCATGCATATCATTTTCCCGCCTGCCTCCTTCCACCATACTGCTTCCTCTGTATCAGAGGCAGCAGCACAGAGGTGGGGGAACAGGCCGATCCAACGCTTGTGGGGAGCTGATCAACTGTACAACCGCGCCCTCTTGTGACAAGCTGACTTAAAAGCTGGCTTCCCACAGGTATCAGCTCACGCCTCCTCCCTCCTCGCTGCCTCTGACAGACAGCGGGTAAGAGGGGAGAATGCGTGTAATCGACAGGATTGACCAATAACTTGAGGCTTATTGGTTAATCGTGTAGTCGTCTGTACCTTGACATTCCAAGAGAAAACCACTAAATCTGGTGTGGAGAGTTTAGCCCCTAACCAGCCAGCAGCGAGCAATACCGCTGAGCTGATAAGTGCGGGGAACAGAACAGCTAAAAAGTCAGTGATAACATCTAACTCTAAAATGGTGAGCAATACATTAAAACAGAAGCTCTTAAATATGAATAAACTGCAACACCCGTGCAAAAGAATATGAACAGAACACCAGGCATTTAGATTTATTTCCAAAGTAAAAGGCTTGTGTATTTCTAGGGTAAAACATACATAAAAACGTGATGTTCAACTCATTAAGTTATTGCTGGAACATGGATTACAGCAGGGGTTCTCAACATTCGTGATACCACCACCCCCTAAAATGCTAAACGAATGTGTGTGGCCACCCACCCTCACTGCCCTGGGTCCCTTCCTCCCCCCCTTCTTACCAGACTCCTTGCCCTCCTGGGGTTCCTTCATGGCATGTGCAGTCCTTAACACCCTCCCCCCTGCAGGCTCCTTTCCCCCATCTCTTTCTCCTCTGTGCCTCTTTTCTGCTCCGCATCCACTCTCCCGCTGCCTTGCCTCCTCCTGTAGCTGAGCCATGCTCCTGGAGCCCCATGGCCCTGGCCACGCTGTGCGGCTTTCTGGCAGCTGCCTTCTGCCGCCCTGCCGCTCTTCACAGCCGGGGGGAGAGGGGTCGCAAGTGAAATACCTGGTGCCTGCAGGACTAAGTATTTGCTAGGTGATGCTTATAAATTAAGGCAATAATGCATTGAGCCTGTATCGAAGACTGTACTCGAGCCAAATAAAGACACAAGGCGGAAAAAGCCTTAAGCATATGTAACTAAAAATAACCCTAGATAATACCGTCTTAAACACTAAAATGCTGAAATGACTGAAGAGGTGGCAGGTAGCCACGGGATGCTAGTTCATAGCATCTGGAAATAAAAGAACAACAACAACAAATGGTCTGGTAGCACTTTATAGACTAACAAACAATGTAGCTAGGATCATGAGCTTTCGTGGACTCAGGATACCATCTACGTAAGAATGGCCGTACTGGATCAGACCAAAGGTCCATCTAGCCCAATAGCCTGTCTGCCGACAGTGGCCAGCACCAGGTGCCCTGGAGAGGGTGGACCAAAGACAATGATCAAGCCATTTGTCTCCTGCCATCCTTCTCCAGCCTCTGACAAACGGAGGCCAAGGACACCATTGTATCCCCTGGCTAATAGCCATTTATGGACCTAACCTCCATGAAATTATCTAGCTTCTCTTTAAACTCTGTTATAGTCCTAGCCTTCACAGCCTCCTCTGGCGAGGAGTTCCACAGGTTGACTACATGCTGCGTGAAGAAGAACTTTCATTTATTAGTTTTAAACCTGTTACCCGTTAATTTCATTTGGCGTCCTCTAGTTCTTCTATTATGGGAACTAATAAATAACTTTTCTTTATCTGCCCTCTCCACACCACTCATGATTTTATAGACCTCTATCATATCCCCCCTCGGTCTCCTCTTTTCTAAACTGAAAAGTCCCAGTCGCTTTAACCTCTCTTCATATGGGACCCGTTCCAAACCCCTAATCATTTTAATTGCCCTTTTCTGGACCCTTTCCAAGGCCAAAATATCTTTTTTGAGGTGAGGAGACCACATCTGTACACAGTATTCAAGATGTGGGCGTACCATAGTTTTATACAGGGGCAGTAAGAGATTCTGGGTCTTATTTTCTATCCCTTTCCTAGTAATTCCTAGCATCCTATTTGCCTTTTTGACCGCCGTTGCACACCGTGTGGAAGTTTTCAAAGAACTGTCCACAATAACTCCAAGATCTCTTTCCTGATTTGTCATAGCCAAAGTAGCCCCCGTCATTCTGTACGTATAGTTGGGGTTATTTTTCCCGATGTGCATTACTTTACACTTATCCATATTACATTTCATTTGCCATTTTGTTGCCCAATCACTCCGTTTGGTGAGATCTTTTTGGAGTCCCTCACAGTCTGCTTCTGTCTTGACTATCCTAAACAGTTTGGTATCATCTGCAAACTTTACCACCTCACTCCTTACCCCTTTCTCCAGATCATTTACGAATAAGTTGAAAAAGATTGGTCCCAGGACTGACCCTCGGGGGACACCACTAGTTACCCCTCTCCATTCTGAAAATTTACCATTTCTTCCTACCCTTTGTTTCCTGCCTTTTAACCAGTTCTCAATCCAAGAAAGGACCTTCCCTCTTCTCCCATGGCCATGGAATTGACACAAGAGCCTTTGGTGAGGAACCTTGTGAGGAACCTCAGGAGGCGGGAAGGGCTCGAGACGCCTCCTGGGCATGCGTGGCTCAACAGGGGAAACTGCTATACAAAGCTCCGATCTGAGGCTCAGGGCGACCCTTCACCTACAGTGGAGCACCCACTGGGACACTACGCGAAGAACTACTACTGGATCCCCCTTGTCTGCATGTTTGTTAACCCCTTCAGAGAACACTAATAGATTAATAAGACATGATTTCCCTTTACAGAAACCATGTTGACTTTTGTCCAACAAACTAGGTTCGTCTACATGCCTCACAATTTTATTCTTTACTATTGTTTCAACTAACTTGCCTGCTACCGAAGTCAGACCCGATGGTCTAGCCAGCCTCAGAACCATACTTCCCTTGGGATCTGGCTGTGACGTTACCTTGATAAGGCATATTTACTCTGCTATTTCCAACCCAATAGCAACAGAAATGAAATCCAGGACCCCTACCAGCATATCCCCTTCAAACCCTCCCCATCCAAATCCCCAGCCCGCGCTGACCGCAAGGCAAGCAGGGACGTTAGGCAGCCATGAAGTGAATAGTCCTGGAAGCGCACAAAATACTGTCGGTTCCACGACTATTCGATAGTCTCCTGAGGTGGGGCCAGCAGCCAGTGCGCTCCCAGCCCCCACTCCCAGGAAGCCCCCCCACCCCCAGCACGGACTGCTTCCTTTGACGCTGCCCCGGCATCTCACGCAGCTGCCTCCGTCCGCAGTGAGCCCTGGCGACCCCCACCCCGCCTGCCACTGCTGCCTCCCATAGCTGGCACGTGTGGGGAGCTGGCTGGAAAGCTTCGTGCAGGTACCGGCTCCATCTGCCCCCCTCACCCTCCGCGCCACGCCTCTCTATCAGCAGTAAAGTGGGGGGAATGGGAGCCAGTGCCCTGGACAGCCACCTGTGCCCCCGCCCCTCCCTCCTGTGCTCACACCCCTGCCCCTTCCTGCGGCTGGGCAGGAACTGGGCGGTGAGCGCTCCCCCGCCCGGAGGCTAGCGGCTGTGCTGGAACCTGGGGCGGTGAGTGGCTATCCCCCCCCCACCCTGCACCGTAAACATACCCCGAGCAAATATACCCCCGGCACAGAAAAGTCTTGTATGCTCTGCGGCTTATATTCGTGTGCGGGGTATAAAAGAGGTTTTTTTACTCAAATAGAAAAAACTGCAGGGTATATTCGGGTGCGGGATATATTCGCTAAATTACGGTAGTTGATTCAGCTCCACTGAACATCCCTAGCGCCACCCGCCGATACTCCACTGTCCATGCCGCAGGCCTGGCCGGCTGCACCCCTCCCGCCCACCAGCTATTCCTGCCTGGCCTTCCTGAGCAAAATCCTCCTGCTGTAACTCATTCAGCTAAAGCCTGAGGCACCACGGCCTCTGGAGCAGAAACCCTAAATCCACAAACCCTCTATAGTCTGATTAGCCCGTGGGCTTCTGGTACGCCGGGGGGCCCTCCCCGCCCAGCCTGGGCAACAGGGAACTCTAGCCTCAGCTCTAATGTCCCCTCCGCCCCGTGCCCGTTTCTCAGCCGGGCCAGAGCCCCCCCATGTCCATTTCTAGAGGGCCTCTCCCGCCATTGCTGCCACCTACCCGGGGCTCCCCCACCTTCCTTCGCGCCCCCTCCTCCCCCGGGCCAGAAACCCCTCCCCCAGCCAGCTCCCCCACCTTCCCTCGCGCCCCCTCCTCCCCCGGGCCAGACACCCCACCCCCAGCCCGCTCCCCCACCTTCCCTCGCGCCTCCTCCTCCCCCGGGCCAGACGCCCCTCCCCCAGCCCGCTCCCCCACCTTCCCTCGCGCCCCCACCTCCCCCGGGCCAGACGCCCCTCCCCCAGCCCGCTCCCCCACCTTCCCTCGCGCCCCCACCTCCCCCGGGCCAGACGCCCCACCCCCAGCCCGCTCCCCCACCTTCCCTCGCGCCCCCTCCTCCCCCGGGCCAGACGCCCCACCCCCAGCCCGCTCCCCCACCTTCCCTCGCGCCCCCTCCTCCCCGGGCCAGACGCCCCTCCTCCAGCCCGCTCCCCCCCCTTCCCTCGCGCCCCCTCCCCCCCCCCGGGGCCAGACACCCCTCCCCCAGCCCGCTCCCCCACCTTCCCTCGCGCCCCCTCCCCCCCCAGGCCAGACACCCCTCCCCCAGCCCGCTCCCCCACCTTCCCTCGCGCCCCTTCCTCCCCCGGGCCAGACACCCCACCCCCAGCCCGCTCCCCCACCTTCCCTCGCGCCCCCTCCTCCCCCGGGCCAGACACCCCACCCCCAGCCCGCTCCCCCACCTTCCCTCGCGCTCCCACCTCCCCGGGGCCAGACACCCCACCCCCAGCTCGCTCCCCCACCTTCCCTCGCGCCCCCTCCTCCCCCGGGCCAGACACCCCTCCCCCAGCCCGCGCCCCCTCCTCCCCCGGGCCAGACACCCCACCCCCAGCCCGCTCCCCCACCTTCCCTCGCGCCCTCTCCTCCCCCGGGCCAGACACCCCTCCCCCAGCCCGCGCCCCCTCCTCCCCCGGGCCAGACACCCCACCCCCAGCCCGCTCCCCCACCTTCCCTCGCGCCCCCTCCCCCCCCAGGCCAGACACCCCTCCCCCAGCCCGCTCCCCCACCTTCCCTCGCGGCCCCTCCCCCCCCAGGCCAGACACCCCTCCCCCAGCCCGCTCCCCCACCTTCCCCCGCGCCCCCTCCCCCCCCAGGCCAGACACCCCTCCCCCAGCCCGCTCCCCCACCTTCCCCCGCGCCCCCTCCCCCCCCAGGCCAGACACCCCTCCCCCAGCCCGCTCCCCCACCTTCCCTCGTGCCCCCTCCCCCCCCCAGGCCAGACACCCCTCCCCCAGCCCGCTCCCCCACCTTCCCTCGCGCCCCCTCCCCCCCAGGCCAGACACCCCTCCCCCAGCCCGCTCCCCCACCTTCCCTCGCGCCCCCTCCCCCCCCCAGGCCAGACACCCCTCCCCCAGCCCGCTCCCCCACCTTCCCTCGCGCCCCCTCCCCCCCAGGCCAGACACCCCTCCCCCAGCCCGCTCCCCCACCTTCCCTCGCGCCCCCTCCTCCCCCGGGCCAGACACCCCACCCCCAGCCCGCTCCCCCACCTTCCCTCGCGCCCCCTCCTCCCCCGGGCCAGACACCCCACCCCCAGCCCGCTCCCCCACCTTCCCTCACGCCCCCTCCTCCCCCGGGCCAGACACCCCTCCCCCAGCCCGCTCCCCCACCTTCCCTCGCGCCCCCTCCCCCCCCGGGCCAGACACCCCTCCCCCAGCCCGCTCCCCCACCTTCCCTCGCGCCCCCTCCCCCTCCGGGCCAGACACCCCTCCCCCAGCCCGCTCCCCCACCTTCCCTCGCGCCCCCTCCTCCCCCGGGCCAGACACCCCACCCCCAGCCCGCTCCCCCACCTTCCCTCGCGCCCCCTCCTCCCCCGGGCCAGACACCCCACCCCCAGCCCGCTCCCCCACCTTCCCTCGCGCCCCCTCCTCCCCCGGGCCAGACACCCCACCCCCAGCCCGCTCCCCCACCTTCCCTCGCGCCCCCTCCTCCCCCGGGCCAGACACCCCTCCCCCAGCCCGCTCCCCCACCTTCCCTCGCGCCCCCTCCCCCCCCGGGCCAGACACCCCTCCCCCAGCCCGCTCCCCCACCTTCCCTCGCGCCCCCTCCTCCCCCGAGCCAGACACCCCTCCCCCAGCCCGCTCCCCCACCTTCCCTCGCGCCCCCTCCCCCCCCGGGCCAGACACCCCTCCCCCAGCCCGCTCCCCCACCTTCCCTCGCGCCCCCTCCCCCCCCGGGCCAGACACCCCTCCCCCAGCCCGCTCCCCCACCTTCCCTCGCGCTCCCTCCTCCCCCGAGCCAGACACCCCTCCCCCAGCCCGCTCCCCCACCTTCCCTCGCGCTCCCTCCTCCCCCGGGCCAGACACCCCACCCCCAGCCCGCTCCCCCACCTTCCCTCGCGCCCCCTCCTCCCCCGGGCCAGACACCCCTCCCCCAGCCCGCTCCCCCACCTTCCCTCGCGCCCCCTCCTCCCCCGGGCCAGACACCAACAAGGGGCGGGCTGGGGGCGGGGCAGCTTCGCACTCGGACCTAGGATTCGCTCGCGCCCCCGCGCGCTCCTCGGACCTTCCTGTCATGGCGGCGCCGGCCGCCCAGTCAGACAACGCCCCCCTGCGACAGCCCATTGGCCGAACCAGAGGCAGGATCCCCTTTGCTGACAGCCCATTGGGCGACACTATCCTCCGCCAAGGCTGTCTTCCGAAAGCCCATTGGCTGGCACACAGCCAGGAACCACCCCTAAGTGACAGATAATTCGAGGACAGAGCAGTCCATTAAGATCCACCCCGGACAGCCTATTGGTCGAGAGCAGTGGCAGGTCGTTCCCCCTAGTCACACCGCATTCGCAGACAGAGCTGTCCGTTAAGATGAAGCCGGGTCAGCCTATTGGGTGCCTCTGATTCAGAACACGCCCCTTAGTCACAGCCCATTCGCGGACAGAAGAGTCTGTTATAATCCACCCCGGACAACCTATTGGCCGCTAGCAGCCCCAGAACACGCCTTTAGTCACCGCCCATTGGCGCACGGAGCAGTCCGTTAAGAGTCACCTCGGACAGCCTCAGATTGGGCGCCACAGATTCCGAACACGCCCTGTACTCTCAGCCCATTCGCGGACAGAACAGTCTGTTATGATCAGTCTGGGACAGTCTCTCGGCCAGCCTTAGTGTAGGGATAACATAGTCAAGTATTAAACATGATTCCCCAAGTGGAAGTGACTCCCCAGAATTTGTTCCCCACAACTAAAAGTCTAAGGAGGAGAAGTTTGTTAAGTAGAAGAAGCACAGAAGTGTTTAGATTTATTCTTGTGAAAGTGTTTAGATTTAGTGTTATCAAGCTTGAGAAGTGTTTAGATTTATTATTATTATTATTATTATTATTTGTTAGGATTGTTTAATTATGAATCTAAACATTTTTGCCCCTCTAGAATATAATTGGTTAGGAATGTAATATTAGGTCATGTAACTTCAAACTGTTAAAAATATACTACTATGTAGCCAGAAACGGCTCCCCTCGCTGTGTCCCAGGGCACGCTCAAACTTACTGTTACACAATTGACAACCGTTCTCTTCAAAGCATTGTGAAGCACTTAACCCTAATCGCAAAGTGAAGCATTGTAACTATAACAGTAACTAACTCAGCGCTCAGAGAGAGAATGGTTTAAGAAATGCCACCCAGAAACTTTTGTAACTTTTTGTAACTACAACTCTTGTATTATTATGCAAAATACTGTATGGGAAACATTAATTAGGGAATGTACGTAAGAGAGAGAGTGCTTGGACGATGAATGAATGGTTCTGAGAGGTGCCAGCCTGAGAATGCAGCAACAAAGGGCTGAAGAAGGCGTCAGGTGCCAGTGCAACCAAAAGGTGTCAAGTGGAGAAAACCAAGTACTGGAGATCCACCCGGTGAGATCACTGACGAGCACCTGGCAGCCACCCTGGACATCAGCATGATGCAGCAATTCCCATAGACTGGCCTAGGAAGAAATTTCGATAAGAACTGGACTAAAAGACTATGGAGTCAGAGTCCAAGGTTCTGCTGCCAGCCCATCAGGAGCTTGAGATGCGCATCTGATCAGGACTTCGCTCCCCACTCCCATCACTTGTGTACAGAATACCTGGCCAGTATTCTGTCACAAGCAACTTCCAGGCTGGGAACTATAACAATACACAGAACTTGAATGAATGGATGAATGATTGACTGAATAGTTATCTATATCAGTGTATAAGGGTTAAGCAGTGATAGGACTAAGTAGCTAAACAACGTTGTTTGCTTCTATCTTTTCTTTATTCTTTATCTTTACAATAAATGTGGCTTTTTGTCTTATCCCCCTCATAAGATCCTGCTTGCTTTTATTGGTACAACATTTGCATTAGGACACGCCCCTGAGTCACGCTCCATTGGCGGACAGAGCAGTCCGTTAAGATCCACCAGAGACAGCCTTTTGGCCGACAGCAGTGTCAGGATGCGCCCCTTAGTCACACCCCATTCGCGGACAGAGCAGTCCGTTAAGATCATTCCCGGGTCAGCTTATTGGTCGCCTCAGATAAAGGACGCGCCCTTTAATCACAGCCCATTTGCTGACAGAGCAGTCCGTTAAGATTGACTGGTTGGAGCTGGGCAGGAGCACCGGCCATGGCGCAGTTTAGGGGGTGGGGCCACGGCTGGTCCTGCGGGTGACGGGCGGGAGTGGCCGGCCGGGCTGAAGCGCAGCCTGGGCCCCACTGGGGAGCGAGAGGCAGGTGCCAGGTCCAGGGGAGGGGATGAGGTGATTGCAGAGGAGGAAACTGAGGCACGGGGGGGAGAGCCCGAGAGTGGCGCCAGAACCCCCCCCCAGAAGCGCGACCAGAGAGCGACGCCAGAGACACCCCCAGCTGGGCAACCGGAGAGCGGTGACAGATACCGCCCCCCCCCAACAGCATCACCCTAGAGCGGCGCCAGAGACCCCCCCCCAGATAGGAGACCGGAGAGCGGCGCCAGAGACCCCCCCCAGTAGCGCGACCAGAGAGCGGCACCAGAGACCCCCCCAAACAACGCGATCCGAGAGCAGAGCCAGAGACCCCCCCCCAGCAGCGCGACTGGAGAGCGACGCTAGAGACCCCGCCGAGCAGCATCACCCGAAAGCGGCGCCAGAGACCCATCCCAGCAGCATGAGCTGAAAGTGGCGACAGAGACCCCACCCCCAAGGAGTGCGACCCGAGAGCGGTGCCGGAGACCCCCCCAGAAGCATTACCCGAGAGTGGAGACAGAAACCCCACCCCCAGCACCGCTACCGGAGAGCGGCGCCAGAGACCTCCCCGAGCAGCATCACCCGAGAGCGGTGCCAGAGACCCCCCCCACAGCAGCGCGACCCAAGAGCGGCCCCAGAGACCCCCCCCCCAGCAGCGCGACCCGAGAGCGGCCCCAGATACCCACCCAGCAGCAAAACCCGAGAGAGGTGCCAGAGACCCCCCCGCAGCAGCAAGACCCGAGAGCGGCACCACAGACCCACCCCCAGCAGTGCGACCCGAGAGTGGCGCCAGAGACACCCCCCAGCAGCATCACCGGAGAACGGCGACAGAGATCTCCCCCCCCCCAGCAGCACGACCTGAGAGGGGAGCCAGAGACCCCCCGCAATAGTGCGACCGGAGAGCCGACAGATACCGCCCCCCCCCAGCAGCATCACCCGAGAGTGGTGCCAGAACCCCCCCCCCCCAGAAGCGCGACCAGAGAGCGACGCCAGAGACACCCCCAGCTGGGCAACCGGAGGGCGGCGACAGATAGTGCACCCCCCCAACAGCATCACCCGAGAGCGGTGCCAGAGACCCCCCCCCAGATAGGAGACCGGAGAGCGGAGACAGATACCGCCCCCCCCAACAGCATCACCCTAGAGCGGCGCCAGAGACCCCCCCCCGATAGGAGACCCGAGAGCGGCACCAGAGACCCCCCCCAAGCAACGCGATCCGAGAGCAGAGCCAGAGACCCCCCCCAGCAGCGCGACTGGAGAGCGACGCTAGAGACCCCGCCCAGCAGCATCACCCGAGAGCGGCGCCAGAGACCCCCCCCACAGCAGCGCGACCCAAGAGCGGCCCCAGAGACCCCCCCCAGCAGCGCGACCCGAGAGAGGTGCCAGAGACCCCCCACAGCAGCGCAACCCGAGAGCGGCCCCAGAGACCCCCCCCCAGCAGCGTGACCCAAGAGCGGCCCCAGAGACCCCCCCCAGCAGCGCGACCCGAGAGAGGTGCCAGAGACCCCCCACAGCAGCGCGACCCAAGAGCGGCCCCAGAGACCCCCCCCCAGCAGCGCGACCCGAGAGAGGTGCCAGAGATCCCCCACAGCAGCGCGACCCAAGAGCGGCCCCAGAGACCCCCCCCCCAGCAGCGCGACCCGAGAGCTGCCCCAGACACCCACCCAGCAGCAAAACCCGAGAGAGGTGCCAGAGACCCCCCCGCAGCAGCATCACCTGATAGCGGGGCCAGTGACACCCCCCCTCTGCAGCGTGACCGGAGAGAGGCTCCAGAGACCACCCCCAGTAGTGCGACCCGAGGGCGGAGACAGAGACCCCACCCCCAGCACCACTACCCGAGAGCGGTACCAGAGACCCCCCCCAACAGCGCGACCCGAGAGCGGTAACAGAGACCTCCCCCCAGCAGCGCGACCCGAGAGTGGAGACAGAGACCCCACCCCCAGCACCACTACCGGAGAGCGGCACCAGAGACCCCCCCCAACAGCGCGACCCGAGAGCGGTAACAGAGACCTCCCCCCAGCAGCGCGACCCGAGAGTGGAGACAGAGACCCCCCCCAACAGCGCGACCCGAGAGCGGTAACAGAGACCCCCCCCCCAGCAGCACGACCGGAGAGCGGAGCCAGAGACCCCCCCCCCAGCAGCATGATCCCAAGAAGGCGCCGGAAACCCCCCCAGCAGCGCGACTCGAGAGCGACGCCGGAGACCCCCCCCAGCAGCGTGACTCGAGAGCGGCGCCAGAGATTCCCCGCAGCAGCACGACCCAAGAGTGGTAACAGAGACCCCCGCCGGCAGCACGACTGGATAGCAGAGCCAGAGACACCCCCCCCCAGCAGCAGGACCCGATAGAGGCGCCAGAGTCATCCCCAGCAGCATCACCCCAGCGAGGCGCCAGAGACCCCCCAGCAGCATGACCCGAGAGCGGCACCAGACACCCCCCAGCAGCGCGACCCGTGAGAGGCGCCAGAGACCCCCCAGCAGCACGACCCGTGAGAGGCGCCAGAGACCCCCCCAGCAGCACGACCCGTGAGAGGCGACACAGACCCCCCAGCAGCGCGACCCGAGAGAGGCGCCAGAGACCCCCCCAGCAGCACGACCCGAGAGAGGCACCAGAGACCCCCCAGCAGCGCGACCCGTGAGAGGCGCCAGAGACCCCCCCGCAGCAGCGCGACCCGAGAGAGGCACCAGAGACCCCCCAGCAGCGCGACCCGTGAGAGGCGCCAGAGACCCCCCCAGCAGCGCGACCCGAGAGCGGCACCAGAGACCCCCCAGCAGCGCGACCCGAGAGAGGCGCCAGAGACCCCCCCCAGCAGCACGACCCGTGAGAGGCGCCAGAGACCCCCCAGCAGCGCGACCCGAGAGAGGCGCCAGAGACCCCCCCAGCAGCACGACCTGTGAGAGGTGCCAGAGACCCCCCAGCAGCGCGACCCGAGAGAGGCGCCAGAGACCCCCCCCAGCAGCGCGACCCGAGAGAGGCGCCAGAGACCCCCCCAGCAGCACGACCTGTGAGAGGTGCCAGAGACCCCCCAGCAGCGCGACCCGAGAGAGGTGCCAGAGACCCCCCCAGCAGCATGACCCGTGAGAGGTCCCAGAGACCCCCCCAGCAGCGCGACCCGAGAGAGGCGCCAGAGACCCCCCCAGCAGCACGACCTGAGAGTGGCCCCAAAGACCCCTCCCCCCCAGCAACGAGACCCGAGAGCGGCGCCAGAATCCCTCCCAGCAGCATGACCCGAGAGCGGCACCAGAGACCCCCCAGCAGCGCGACCCGTGAGAGGCGCCAGAGACCCCCCAGCAGCACGACCCGTGAGAGGCGCCAGAGACCCCCCCAGCAGCACCACCCGTGAGAGGCGACACAGACCCCCCAGCAGCGCGACCCGTGAGAGGCGCCAGAGACCCCCCCAGCAGCACGACCCGTGAGAGGCGCCACAGACCCCCCAGCAGCGCGACCCGAGAGCGGCACCAGAGACCCCCCAGCAGCGCGACCCGAGAGCGGCGCCAGAGACCCCCCCAGCAGCACGACCCGTGAGAGGCGCCAGAGACCCCCCAGCAGCGCGACCCGAGAGAGGCACCAGAGACCCCCCCAGCAGCACGACCCGTGAGAGGCGCCAGAGACCCCCCAGCAGCGCGACCCGAGAGAGGCGCCAGAGACCCCCCCAGCAGCACGACCTGTGAGAGGTGCCAGAGACCCCCCAGCAGCGCGACCCGTGAGAGGCGCCAGAGACCCCCCCAGCAGCGCGACCCGTGAGAGGCGCCAGAGACCCCCCAGCAGCACGACCCGTGAGAGGCGCCAGAGACCCCCCCAGCAGCACGACCCGTGAGAGGCGACACAGACCCCCCAGCAGCGCGACCCGAGAGAGGCGCCAGAGACCCCCCCAGCAGCACGACCTGTGAGAGGTGCCAGAGACCCCCCAGCAGCGCGACCCGAGAGAGGCGCCAGAGACCCCCCCAGCAGCGCGACCCGTGAGAGGCGCCAGAGACCCCCCAGCAGCACGACCCGTGAGAGGCGCCAGAGACCCCCCCAGCAGCACGACCCGTGAGAGGCGACACAGACCCCCCAGCAGCGCGACCCGAGAGAGGCGCCAGAGACCCCCCCCAGCAGCACGACCCGAGAGAGGCACCAGAGACCCCCCAGCAGCGCGACCCGTGAGAGGCGCCAGAGACCCCCCCCAGCAGCGCGACCCGAGAGAGGCACCAGAGACCCCCCAGCAGCGCGACCCGTGAGAGGCGCCAGAGACCCCCCCAGCAGCGCGACCCGAGAGCGGCACCAGAGAACCCCCAGCAGCGCGACCCGAGAGAGGCGCCAGAGACCCCCCCCAGCAGCACGACCCGTGAGAGGCGCCAGAGACCCCCCAGCAGCGCGACCCGAGAGAGGCGCCAGAGACCCCCCCAGCAGCACGACCTGTGAGAGGTGCCAGAGACCCCCCAGCAGCGCGACCCGAGAGAGGCGCCAGAGACCCCCCCCAGCAGCGCGACCCGAGAGAGGCGCCAGAGACCCCCCCAGCAGCACGACCTGTGAGAGGTGCCAGAGACCCCCCAGCAGCGCGACCCGAGAGAGGCGCCAGAGACCCCCCCAGCAGCATGACCCGTGAGAGGTCCCAGAGACCCCCCCAGCAGCGCGACCCGAGAGAGGCGCCAGAGACCCCCCCAGCAGCACGACCTGAGAGTGGCCCCAAAGACCCCTCCCCCCCAGCAGCGAGACCCGAGAGCGGCGCCAGAATCCCTCCCAGCAGCATGACCCGAGAGCGGCACCAGAGACCCCCCAGCAGCGCGACCCGTGAGAGGCGCCAGAGACCCCCCAGCAGCACGACCCGTGAGAGGCGCCAGAGACCCCCCCAGCAGCACCACCCGTGAGAGGCGACACAGACCCCCCAGCAGCGCGACCCGTGAGAGGCGCCAGAGACCCCCCCAGCAGCACGACCCGTGAGAGGCGCCACAGACCCCCCAGCAGCGCGACCCGAGAGCGGCACCAGAGACCCCCCAGCAGCGCGACCCGAGAGCGGCGCCAGAGACCCCCCCAGCAGCACGACCCGTGAGAGGCGCCAGAGACCCCCCAGCAGCGCGACCCGAGAGAGGCGCCAGAGACCCCCCCAGCAGCACGACCCGTGAGAGGTGCCAGAGACCCCCCAGCAGCGTGACCCGAGAGAGGCGCCAGAGACCCCCCCAGCAGCACGACCTGTGAGAGGTGCCAGAGACCCCCCAGCAGCGCGACCCGAGAGAGGCGCCAGAGACCCCCCCAGCAGCACGACCCGTGAGAGGTGCCAGAGACCCCCCCAGCAGCGCGACCCGAGAGAGGCGCCAGAGACCCCCCCAGCAGCACGACCTGAGAGTGGCCCCAAAGACCCCTCTCCCCCAGCAGCGAGACCCGAGAGCGGCGCCAGAATCCCTCCCAGCAGCGAGACCAGAGAGCGGCGTGACTGAAGAGACCTCTCACTCACTAAGGTCTGTGGCTGTGGGAATTCTATCCTTTAGCCCTTCCCCCCCCTCTCGCCTATGTATCGGGCCCTCTACAAGAACACTGAGTCAGTCAGCCATGACGCACCACCGCTCTCCCTTGCGCGACTGGCGTACCTGCAGAATTCCCGTTGGCTCCTGAGCCCTTAACCCTTGGAGATGCTCACCTGGAATGCCTGCAAGTGTGCTGTACAAGGACACAGCAGAAGCAGAGCAAGGACAAAGACACAGACAGAAACAGACAGACAGAACGTATTGGCCAATATGAGGGAGCAACAAGAGAGAAACACATGAGAGGCAGCCAGAAACCTTACCACCTTGCGTCTTCCTCCTCGAGCCAAGCGTCTGCTGAGAAGGACACCGTGTTCCAGAGAAACCAGCATCCCTGACAAACGGGAGCCCTGTTTCTCCCACTACCAAGGAAGCACCTCGGGAACCTCCGCTCGGACTCGCTGTCTAAGCAAACGTGACTTCCCTTCCTAGACCTGAGTGGGCCGTAAGGCGAGAGATTTCCAGACTCGACACTTATCTCCGTGTCAGCGATGGCTACTCTGCTGCCAGACGGACGGTTCTCGCTTCGATCAAGCTCCCGAACTAGCTGTTTTCCTTTCCGTTCCATCCCCAGGAGGGAGGACACCGGGAGGGTTGACTTCTTATCACTCGCTACCGAACACAGCAGAGGGGAAAAAACAAACAACTTAGCGTTTCAGTCCATAAGGACGCGGCATCGCTTCTCCTCCCACCATCGCACCGCAGCCTCCCACCATCGGCCACCACCTCCCGTTGCCAGTACAGGAACGGGGAGAGAAAGGAGGCCATGAATCTCTATCCACGCTCTGTTGAACCGCCTACTGCCCCTTCACCAGACCCCAAGCCACCAGGCTCCGTGCCCCAGCAGGAAGCTCTCTGCCTCAGAAGAAACCTACTGCCAGGACGCTTGAAGATTTCAAAGCACGCATCTCTTACTCACACAGAGCCATGGGAAGGCCGAACGCTGAGGACCCTTCACGTCTTCCGAGAATCACGTCCAGGCAGCTCAAGTCCATCTCGGACTCTTTCTTCTCCGCCCACGGCCCCGCACTGATTCCTCTGCAAGGGCGGCAGAAAAAGCCCAGGGTGAGCTCTCACTCACTAAGGTCTGTGGCTGTGGGAATTCTATCCTTTAGCCCTTTCCCTCCCCCCCCCCCCCCCGCCTATGGATCGGGCCCTCTACAAGAACACTGAGTCAGTCAGCCATGACGCACCACCACTCTCCCTTGCGCGACTGGCGTACCTGCAGAATTCCCGTTGGCTCCTGAGCCCTTAACCCTTGGAGATGCTCACCTGGAATGCCTGCAAGTGTGCTGTACAAGGACATGGCAGAAGCAGAGCAAGGACAAAGACACAGACAGAGACAGACAGACAGAACTTGCTGGCCAACACAACAGAACGAGGAGAGAGAAACACGTGGGAGGAAGGCAAACAACTCACCACTGAGCATCATCATCCTCAATCCAGGTCTGTGCTAAGGTGGACACACTGTTCCCCAAAGAAATGAGCAGCACCTACAAATGGAAACCCCGTTTCTCTCATAACCAAAGTTGCTAGTCGGGAACCTCAGCTAGGGCTGGCTTCCTAAGCAAACAGCACGTCACTACCTGCATCCAGGTGGGCCATAAGCTCAGATTTCTCTAAATTAAACACTTATCTCAGTGACAGTGGTGGTAGCTCTGCTTTCAACTGGACAGTTCTTGCCTCCCATTCATCATTCTCCCAACCTTACTGCTCTCATTCATGCTGTCTTTCCTTCGCGTGATGGGAAGAGACTCGAATGGCTGACTTCTTATGCCTTGATATTGAAGTCAGCACAAGGGGGAAAGAACAAACAAGTTAGCAGCTCAGTTAGCAATGGTGCATAACCTCTTCTTCTCGCATATAAGGTATCACAGACTCCTACCACCAGCCATGCCCTTTCATGGCCACTGCAGGAATACAGCTAGAGTAGAAAGGTATCCAAATTAGTAACGCTAGAGTAGACTACATTGAGCCGGTATCCAAAACAGTGACTCTACAGAGTAGACTACTGTCCCTTTCCCAGCCTCAATGCCACAGGGCCCCATGCCATAAAAGAAGCTCATGGCCTGTGAAGAAATCTACTGCCAGGTGTGCCCTACTTTTTTGTGGTTCCTGAGACCACCTCTGTGGGGAATGCATGCCAAGCAAACTCCCCCCTGTTCTGTGGAGGGAGACAGCAGGACAGGAAAGGGGAGAGTCTTAGCTGGGCTGAACAATGGAGACGTTCAATAAGCAATTTAGGTTCCCCACATCAATATGTCTATCTTGAATTTATGATACAGGCAGTCCCCGAGTTACGCGGATCCGACTTATGTCGAACGGGGATTTTCTCACGGGGAGCAAAGTGGCGGAGGACCCGGGGCCGGACCCGCGGCCGCTTCCAGATCAGTGGGGACAGGGTGCCAGCGGGGGCAGGGGAGTGGGGACAGGGTGCCAGTGGAGACAGAGAGTCCCCTGCATCTGCCTCCTCCCAGGATTCCTCCCCCTGAGGGAAGCCAGCACGTGCCTCCTCCGGGCCCGACTCCCCTTCCCCTCTCCTGCGGCGCAGGGAAACCCTCGCGTGCCTGCCCTGGGGCGCAGGGAACCCCCTTGCAGCACAGGGAAACCCCCGCACACGCCTGCCCCGGGGCCGAAACCCCCGCGCGCGCCTGCCCCAGGGCCGACTCCTCCCTCCTGCGCCGGTGCAGGGAAGTCGCTGTGCTCCTCCTCTGGGGCTGACGCCCCCTCCCACAGTGTGCCCGGCAGAGCAGCCAGTGAACTTCTGGAACCCCCGGAAGTGGCGCTAAGCTGCGGGACTTCCGTCCACCTGCGGGGAGCTGGCACTACCTCCATTTTCGCTGGCGGTAGGTAGTGGGGCTCCTCGGGGGTGGGAGGAAAATGGGGGGGCGGTCTGCGTGCTTCACGATCGACTGGTCGAGGCCTCGTGATTGACCTGTTGGTGACCACGGCCCTAACCCTTTGATTGCCAGAATCTGGGATTTGATTGTGGGATGCATCATTGACTGCCTGGATTGTTAATTCCCTCTGAAGTATCGAGCACT
This sequence comes from Pelodiscus sinensis, assembly GCF_049634645.1. Taxonomy (NCBI): domain Eukaryota; kingdom Metazoa; phylum Chordata; order Testudines; family Trionychidae; genus Pelodiscus; species Pelodiscus sinensis. Next base: position 20,346 of record NW_027465965.1, read on the forward strand.
AGTCACTGCTGCAAGACAGGATACAAGACTGGAGCAATCATTAGTCTGATCCAGTAGAGCCGTTCTAAGTACCATATGTCTTAAAGCTGCCCCAATGCCAATCTATCCCTGCACACTTCTACCCATGCCTGGGCTTTTTCGTGTGTCGGCTCCTCTTGATGTTGGTGATACTCTGTATGACATCCCCTCCCCCATATAGCCCTTCATCTGGCTGGTGAAGGCCAAAATCTGCATTGACTAAGAGGCTTAAAGGGAACTCTCTCCCTAGAAGCAGCTGATAGGCAGGATGGGAACAATATGGCTGTATCCCCTCTAGCCCACCTGGATGCCATGGCTGGAGCTGAATTGGCTGTCACTTCCACACCCTCCCGTGAAGTGGTCTGGTTTCAGACACCAGTGTGTTAGGGGGATACATTTTTAAAAGGATTGCACAACTGAGGGATGGTGCCAAGACTGTTTTAGGACTGAAAAGCTGTTTGAACAGATGGCTGCACCGAGGTACGGTGGAGATAATGACCAGTAAGAACCTGATAGAAAATGCAGTGGAGAACGCCTATTGGGACCAACTGGGGAGAAGTGACTGCCAGGGCGGATGAGCAATAAACTATCTCCAAGAGCCTCTGGACAGAAACTCTCAAGGAGCAGCCAAGCACCCTGGCATGGCCACACCCAACTGCAGAAATGTATAGACCAGGCCTGGGCAAAGTACAGCTACGGTTCAGACAATCCAGTATTTTTGCCACCTGTCTGGTAAAAAAATTCAGAAAATACCGGACACCTAAAATGTCTGGTATTTTCTGATTTTTTGATCTGAGGAAGTGGGTCTGGCCCACGAAAGCTCATCATCTAATAAACCATCTTGTTAGTCTTTAAAGTGCTACATTGTCCTGCATTTTGCTTCTCCAGTAACAGTCTGCGGGGGGAGGTTTTTGCCATTCCAGGCTATGACAAGGGGGTGGCGGAAGAGGAAGTGACATCAGCAGTCTGGATGCCAAGCCTGGGTCGCTAGGGGCTTGGTCTCATTGTGTGTGAGTCACTCCCTGCATGAGCGATGCATGCCGGGAGTTGTAGTTTTGACAATGCTGGTTCCTCGGGTCCGACGTCACTAGTGTGTTGCAGCCCCCACCCCACCCAGCATGACAGCCCAGCCCTGCCCACAAACTGCATCACAGGCTGGCTCCATCCGACCCCTCCCTTCCTTAGCCAACCCCAGCCCAGCCTGCATCCCAATCCCCCCCTCTTCTCCAGTCCATTTCTAATAACCCCCAGTCCCGCCTGCACCCACATCAGTGTCCTTCCCTCCAGTCCATACTCTTATCCCAGGGGCCCCTCAGTTTCCCTTCCTCTCCACAACACCCAGCCCCACATGCACCCCCAGTCCATGCCCCCATTTGTGGGGTCCATCAGCCCTTTTCCTCCCTACGACATCCCCCAGCTCACCTTAACCTGCACCCTAGCTCTGTCCCTACGTTTCCCCTGTTCGTAGGACCCCCTTGGTCTAATTTGCTTCTTTCCCAACCCACAGTCCCTCCTCCCACGCTCCTATCCTACCAGCCATGGGACCTGTCAGCCTCCCTTATTCATTCTGTTCCTAGCACCCTGAACTTCCCCCCTCAGTCCTCCTCTTCCTCCCGGACATCCTCCAGCCTGCCATATCCTTCCCTAAGCTGCCTCTAGTGGATCCCTCCATTCATGGGATCCCTTAACCCCCAACACTCCCCAATTCTTGTTCCCCCTTGCCAAGTTCACCTTCCCTGCCAATGTGGGGTCCTCAAACACTCCTCCACCCTGCCCTTCATCATGGGGCCTCTAAATCACCCCAATCCCTCAGTGCCCTTGTGTACTTAGATCCTTCCACGCAACAGTATAGCCGCCAATACAGGCAGTCCCCGGGCTACGTACAAGATAAGGACTGTAGGTTTGTTCTTACATACAGATTCAACTTAAGTCGGAACTGGCATCCAGATTCAGCCGCTGAATCTGGACACCAGTTCTGACTTACATACAGATTCAACTTAAGAGCCCCAGGCGTCCCCAAGTCAGCTGCTGCTGAAACTGATCAGCAGCTGATTCCAGGAAGCCCAGGGCAGAGCAACTCTGCCTCGGGCTTCCTGTAGTCAGCCGCTGGTCAGTTTCAGCAGCGGCTAACTTGGGGACGCCTGGGGCAGAGCAGCTCTGGTGCTGCTGGGTTGGTCCAGTAGCGTGGCCGCACCTCGGCACTACTGGACCAACCCAGCAGCACCCCAGCTGCTCTGCCCCAGGCGTCCTGATTCAGCCACTGCTGAAACTGATCAGCAGCGGCTGAATCAGGACTCCTGGGGCTGAGCAGCTGGGGTGCTGCCGGGTTGGTCCAGTAGCGCCAAGGAGCGGTGCTGCGGGACCAACCGGCAGCGTCCCACCTGCTCTACCACAGGCCCCGGGCTTTGCTCCACATCTCCCTGGTCTGCTGGGGGGGCACTAGCTGCGTCCCCCCCAGCAGACCAGGGAGACGCGGAGCAAAGCGGCGGAGGACCCGAGCCGGACCACGGCGCTTCCAGATCAGCTGGGAGCGCCACGGGTCCGGCCCCGGGTCCTGCGCCGCTTTGCTCAGCGTCTCCCTGGTCTGCAGACCCGTGGCCGCTTCCAGATCAGCTGGGAGCACCGCGGGTCCGGCCTTGGTCCTGCGCCGCTTTGCTCAGCGTCTCCCTGACCAGAAATGCTTTTAACGGAAGAGTTTTCCGTTAAAAGCATTTTCGGAAAAGCGCGTCTAGATTGGCAGGCCGCTTTTCCGAAAAAGCACTTTTTGCAGAAAAGTGTCTGTGGCCAATCTAGACGTGGTTTTGCGCAAAAAAGCCCCAATCGCTATTTTAGCCATCGGGGCTTTTTTGCGCAAAACAGTACTGTGCTGTCTACACTGGCCCTCTTGTGCAAATGATTTGTGCAAGAGGGCGTTTGCCCGAACGGGAGCAGCACAGTATTTCCGCAAGAACACTGACGATCTTACATGAGATCGTCAGTGTTCTTGCGGATATTCAAGCAGCCAGTGTAGACAGCTGGCAAGTTTTTCCGCAAAAGCAGATGATTTTGAGGAAACACTTGCCCGTCTAGACACAGCCCAGGAGTTTTTCAGGATTCTGGAAATATCCCAGAAAAACTCTTCTGCATCCAGGGATGCATTTGTTCTTCTGCTTTTTTTAGTGGAAGAGCAAACATGCTCTTTTGGTCACCCCTATATTCCTCTTTCCACGAGGAATAAGGGAGCTTCCAAAAGAAGGGTTTTTTCTGACATTTGGTCCAGTCTAGACAGGCCAAATGTTGGAAAAACCTCTTCCTACAGAAGAATTGAAAAAAAAAAAAGCAGCAGTATAAGGGTTGGGGATAGCAAGTGATGGAGAGGAGGAGAATAGAGAGGGCAAGGCTTCAAGGAAGGGGCAAGACGGTAGATCTTGGCTTGTTCTGTCATTTAAAAAGTGATCTTGGGTGTAAAAAGGTTGGAGACCACTGCCCTACATCATCCCACTCACACATCCAAAGAGGCTCACCAGGGCCAGGAAACCAGCGTTGCAGGGGATGGAAGGGGGTAGTGACATCACAAAGGCCTGTTGCAGGATCTCAGCCTACTGGGAGATAGTGATAGGTCGGTGGTGACCTCACAGAGAGACCCTAACCTGACATCAGCCAATCAGAAGAGAGGTGCAAGGCAGGGACAAGCTCAGAGATTCTAATGGCTTTGCAGCAGCAAGGCTCCTTCTCAAGGTCTCTCGTCGAGGGCGGAGAAAGAATTAGGATTAATTATGGGAGCACGAGGAGGAATCTCGTCAGAGTTTTCTCCTTCCCTACCCACGGAGTTGATGTTACCTGTTCAGAAGGTAAGAGCCGCAGAGAGGTTTGGAGCCTGTTCTGTCTGATCCACCTGAGCTCTAGGCATAGAAATCACTAAGTTAAGGTTGAGCAGGATCCTGTGGGTGGAATTGCTCTAGCGCTCATTAACCCGTTACCCCTTTACATGTCTATCTGAGAGTACTGTATTCTTATCAGTCAGTGTGTCCCGAGGGGCAGGGGCGGACTAGGGGCAGAACGCCATCCTTGCAGGAGACGGTTGGGGTTGGGGTGGGGGGGCGAAGACATCTCAAAGGCCTGTTGTAGAATCTCAGTCTATTGGGGAAAGGCGATGGGGAGGCGGTGACCTCGTAGAGAGATCCTGACATCAGACACACGGGACAGAGGTGCAAGGTGGGGGCAACCTCAGAGACCCCGCCTTATGGCTTTGTGGGAGGCTCTCCCAAAGAGGCAGGGCTGGAATTGCTCTGAGACTGATCCCCTCAGATGGTGAGCTGGCCCATCCTTTAGGACATCTGCTGTGACCTCTCAGCCTCCCATCAAGTCTCAATGCTGATTGGGAAGACTTCTGCTCCCTGTCATTAGCCCCCTGCCCAGCCAGTTTCCCAGCTGTTACCCAGTCTGGAGCCAGCAAAGCCCTCGGGCAGGAGTGACAGCAAAGGGCTAGGACCCAGAAGCCGTGCCCGGGGTCAGTCTGGAGTGCTGTACAAAGCCCAGGACCATCCACATATCCTGTGTGGTGCAACCTGCTGAGTGGAGACAAAGGCTCAGGGCTGCTCTCACACTCTGATCAGACACTTTACTGAATGTGGTGCAGGGAAAAGGTGGACTGATGGCTCCCATGAATGGGGGTGCAGACTGGGCTGAGGAAGGGCCCCGGGATAAGAATATGGATGGGGGTGCAGGCTGGGGAGAGGAAGGGCCCCGGTATAAGAATATGGACGGGGGGTGCAGGCTGGGGTGAGGAAGGGCCCCGGGATAAGAATATGGATGGGGGTGCAGGCTGGGGTGAGGAAGGGCCCCGGGATAAGCATATGGACGGGGTGCAGGCTGGGGTGAGGAAGCAGGAGGGGAGAGGGCTGCGCGGAGCCTGGTGTGCGGGATGAGGGGGCCGTGGGCAGCAGGGGAGAGGGCTGCGCAGAGCCTGGTGTGCGGGATGAGGGGGCCGGGGGCAGGAGGGGAGGGGACTGCGCGGAGCCTAGAGTGCGGGATGAGGGGGCCGGGGGCAGGAGGGGAGAGGGCTGCGCGGAGCCTGGTGTGCGGGATGAGGGGGCCGGGGGCAGGAGGGGAGAGGGCTGCGCGGAGCCTGGTGTGCGGGATGAGGGGGCCGTGGGCAGCAGGGGAGAGGGCTGCGCAGAGCCTGGTGTGCGGGATGAGGGGGCCGGGGGCAGGAGGGGAGAGGGCTGCGCGGAGCCTGGTGTGCGGGATGAGGGGGCCGTGGGCAGCAGGGGAGAGGGCTGCGCAGAGCCTGGAAATAACGAGCTTCTTACTTTGCCTGCTGTCAAAGGGCAAGACTGGGGCCACGTGGGGTGCGGAGCAGGGACAGCAGCTGGGGGCGATGGAATTACACGTGCATTACCCGCAATGACCACCGAGCGGCACTGTGGAGGCGCTACGGAATTACACGTGCATTACCCGCAATGACCACCGAGTGGCACTGTGGAGGCGCTACGGAATTACACGTGCATTACCGGCAATGACCACCGAGTGGTACTGTGGAGGCGCTACGGAATTACACGTGCATTACCGGCAATGACCACCGAGTGGCACTGTGGAGGCGCTACGGAATTACACGTGCATTACCGGCAATGACCACCGAGTGGTACTGTGGAGGCGCTACGGAATTACACGTGCATTACCGGCAATGACCACCGAGCGGCACTGTGGAGGCGCTTCGGAATTACACGTGCATTACCCGCAATGACCACCGAGTGGTACTGTGGAGGCGCTACGGAATTACACGTGCATTACCCGCAATGACCACCGAGTGGCACTGTTGCTCTGCTAAGGGCCGTTATTTCCAAATAAAAAAGATTGTCCTTAGGGTAGAAATGCCCCATTCCGAACTAAGACCCTCTGAGCACAGACACTGAATCCATGTCACACAGGAAATGGTATTTCAATGGAAATGTTCCACAGCACAAGCCTTACAAAGTACGAACTCCCCGCAGTCACTCCCCGGGAAGCACTGGGGAGTAACTCACAGCACCTCTATAAGACGTTCAAAATAACGGGCTTGCCTTGTGGATGCTCACGTTATCACTTTTCTAAAGCGATGTATTTCAGAATAACAGGCTTCTTATTTTTTGTGACATGAGAGTTTATTGTTCCAGAATAATGCCATTGTAGAAATTGCTCTTTTTAAATAGCAATATTGTGTGTGCTCCACTGTCGCTATTTACAAATAGCTCCTTCCTAGGGCCATTAAAGTAATTACGCTCTAGTGTTTCCTGGGGCTCTAAATCAAGGTAGCACAGCCACTTTAGGGAAGCCTGCCTCAGAGTAATTAAAACCAGCCAAAATATCTGAGAAGCCTTGTATTCTGAAATAGAATATGCTATTCTGAAATTGTAATGGGGAAATGCTAAAACAAGTGTGTAGTGTAGACATACTTTGACTCAAAGTAGCATGTCCTTACTAAGGGAGCCTACCTCTCACAAATTTTGATGCTTCCCTGTTGTGGGAACACACTATTTTGAAAAATATTTTCAAATATTTTAACCCCCAAAATACCTTATTTGAAATAATTCCCAAGTGTGAACATAGCCAAACATTACAGCTACAATGTAATGCTTGGCTATTTCCATAGATCCAAGAATCCCAAAATATCAGTCCATGCTTTTCTTTCTTCTATTAATAAACCTTTAGATTTTAGATTCTAAAGGATTGGCCCTGCGTGATCTTGTGGGTAAGATCCAAAGTGTAAACTGACCGGGGATTTGTGGCTGGTTCTTTGGGACCGGAAAGACCCGTTCGGGGAAGGTGAGATTGGGTTCTACAACCCCCTCACCTGTGTGCAGGCCCGGGGCTAATTGTGGCACAGGGAGAGCTGAGGTGTCTGAGGGGTTTTGCTCCTGAGGCTTCTGGCTGGCCAGATTGGCAGCTAAAGCACTCAGTGTGACCGGTTTATGGCCTATTTGGGAAAGGCTTCCAGTCTGGGGCTGTAAGGAGCCCCGAGTTTTGAGCAATTCGCCCTGAGCGGACGCCCTCAGCTGTGCCAAGACCTGGCCCGGTCCGTCACAGCCACCTTCCCAGCTCACCTCAACCCTCACCCTACCTTCTCCCCAGTCATCTTTCAACACATAAGGACCCCCTCACCCACCCTCCTCTTCCTCCCTAACGGCCCCCAGCCCAACACGCTCTTGATCAAACAAGTTTTTCTGACACTGATAAACCTCATTCCATGAGGAATAAGCCCTCCATTGTTTCAATTGTTTCCATTTTCTTTTGAAATAATGCAATTGCTGTGTGGATGCTACTGTTGTTCTGCCAGAATAATGTCCCTTATTCCAGAAAAATGGTACAGTGTAGACACACCCTTAGGGTATGTCTACACTGCAGCACTAATTCGAACTAAGCTAATTTGAATTAGTGCATCTAGACCTAAAAACTAATTCGAATTAGCATTTTGAGTGGACCCTGAACCGAAGTTAAGGCTGGCCAGAACCAGTGCCTGCAGGGCATCAGGTTAGGACTTAGAGTGTGGAGCTGCTGCCTCCGTCTAGCCGAGGGTTGTGCTTAAAGGAACCCGACCCCCACCCCGGACAGACAGTTCTCAGGGTTCCCCACTTGCTTGTCTACCTCGATAAGGGACAGCAAAGCAGTCCTGTCTTGGAGTGCCCACACTCGGCACATCAAAGCACTTGGCCATCAGCCCGGCTGCACTTGCCGCAGGCTGCCATCCAAGGGGATCAATTGGGAGGCTGTCAGGATCCAGGAGGCCCTGCAGGAGAGCTTCCACCCCGAGGAGCCCGCAGAGCCACCCCAGTCCTCCCCATCAGGGGCTCATGCCCCATTCCTCCCTAACCTCCTTCCACTTACCCTTCCCTAGCCCCCTTCCTGATGTAAAAAATAAATGACACGTGTGTTGTTAAATAAAGAGAGTTTCTATTTTTGAAAACTGAGGGGTGGGGATTAACCTCTGGGGAGACTGGTAAAAGGTGGTGGGAGAGGGGAAGAGAGAGGGTAGGTGGAAACCTGGGAGGAGGGAGCTGGAAGGGAGAAGCCAGGGGAAGGAGGAGGAGGGAGCTGGAAGGGGGAAGCCAGGGGAAGGAGGAGGAGGGGAAGTATAAAACTATGGTACGCCATATCTTCAGTACTGTGTACAGATGTGGTCTCCTCACCTCAAAAAAGATATTTTGGCCTTGGAAAGGGTTCAGAAAAGGGCAACTACAATGATTAGGGGTTTGGAGCAGGTCCCATATGAAGAGAGGCTAAAGAGACTAGGACTTTTCAGCTTAGAAAAGAGGAGACTGAGGGGGATATGACAGAGGTCTATAAAATCATGAGTGGTGTGGAGAGGGTGAATATAGAAAAGTTCTTTACTTGTTCCCATAATATAAGAACTAGAGGACACCAAATGAAATTAATGGGTAGCAGGTTTAAACCTAATAAAAGAAAGGTCTTCACACAGCGCACAGTCAACCTGTGGAACTCCTTGCCAGAGGATGCTGTGAAGGCTAGGACTAGAACAGAGTTTAAAAAAAACTAGATAAATTCATGGAGGTTAGGTCCATAAAAGGCTATTAGCCTGGGGGAAGGAAGAAATGGTGCCCCTGGCCTCTGTTTGTCAAAGGCTGGAGATGGATGGCAGGAGACAAATTGCTTGATCATTGTCTTCGGTCCACCCCCTCTGGGGCACCTGGCACTGGCCACTGTTGGCAGACAGGCTACTGGGCTAGATGGCCCTTTGGTCTGACCCAGTATAGCCGTTCTTATGTTCTTATCAGTATCAGAAGTGCACCGATGGATACGGAGCACGTAGCTCCGCGGGATCTGGTGCTTCTGGGGCGATGACTTAAAAGCCAGCTCCCCACGCGCACAGGCTCTCACCTCCCCCCAGCCCTTGCTGACTCTGTATTAGAGACAGCAAGGGGGAGGGAAGCGTGTGTAGTTGTCAGGATTAACCGATAAGCCCAGGCTTATCAGTTAATCGTATACACGACTATACGCTAACATCCCATTCACCGAGTGTCACTGTTAGCATTTCTGTAACGCAGTAAGTGCACTGCCGGGAGCAGGTACGCCTTGAAAGGCCTCCAAGCTTACCCAGTACATGGAGAGACCTTTTCTCAAAGGCCCAGCTTCTGATGGGTTTGGTCCTCCTTCTGGGATGCCACCAGATGTGGTGGGATTTCACTGACACTACTTGCTCCACTAGCCTTGGCTGCCTCTCCCTGTTTTGCTGACTTAGGCTCTCTGGCCTCTGGGAGCCCACGCAGGTTGGGAAGCACCAAGTGTAGAAACACAGAGTCTGCAAACAGCTCTCTACGGTAAGGCTTAGCTAGAAAATCGTCCAGCACTCAATTGCAGTTCCCCTCCGGAAAGTACACCCAAAATAATATTATCTGACGCGGGAGAGAAATCACTACAATGCAAGCTCATACGTTTGCCCATCCCCTCGATGAGTAGTAACATACGCACAACTTCTCCCGCTCCCCTCCTGCTGTTAGAAATTACACAAACTACATTTGTTTAATTAAAATCTAGCTTTTACAGTTGAGAGATTGCTGTCGTTTATCAAAACAAAATAAAGCACGCATACCGTGTATGGGTGTAGGCATGCATGGAGGAAGGGCAGCGTTAGGAGTGCAGGTTGCCATGGGATGTGGGTGTAGAAAGGAAGAGAAGGGGGGTGGGACCCAATGGATGGGAGCATGGATTGGAAGGGTCTGGAGTGTGGGATGGCTTGGGATGGGGGCTTGTTGAGGAGGAAGAGGAGAGTGGTTGACGGAGTCCTTACGTGTGGAAGGAGGCCTGGGGGGAAGGTAGTGATGGGGGTCACATGGCAGGCGGGATGGGAGTGTGGGGGGAGGGACTGTGGGTTGGGAAGGAAAGAAACGGGGTTTAAGGGTCCTATAGACGGGGGAAAGGTAGGGATAGGGATAGACTGCGGGATGGGGAAGTGTTCTAGGGAGGAAAAAGAGGGGCTGATGGGCCCTGTGAAGGGAGGGATGCTCTGGGGTTGCACGTTGCTCTGAGTCTGTGGAGAGAAGAAGGAAAACTGGGGGACACCAGGAATAGGGGGTATGGGCTAGGGAAGAGCACTGGTGGGGGTGCAGCTTGTGTGAGGGGGATGTTGAAATGTACTGCGGGAGTGGAACCTCCGCTCGGACTCGCTGTCTCAGCAAACGTGACTTCCCTTCCTAGACCCGATTGGGCCGTAAGCCGAGAGATTTCCAGACCCGACACTTATCTCCGTGTCAGCGATGGCTGCTCCGCTCCCAGCCAGAAGGTCCTCGCCTCGCTTCGACCAAGCTCCCGAGCTCGCTGTTCTCGTTTCCGTTCCATCCCCAGATGGGAGGACACCGGGAGGGTTGACTTCTTATCGCTCGCTACCGAACACAGCAGAGGGGGAATGAACAAACAAACAAACAAACAACTTAGCGTTTCAGTCCGCAAGGACGCGGCATCGCTTCTTCTCCCACCATCGCGCCACAGCCTCCCACCATCGGCCACCCCCTCCCGCTGCCACTATTGGAACGCGGAGAGAAAGGAGGCCTTGAATCTCTATCCACGCTCTGTTGAACCGACTACTACCCCTTCACCAGTCCCCAAGCCACCAGGCTCCGTGCCCCAGCAGGAAGCTCTCTGCCTCAGAAGAAACCTACTGCCAGGACGCTTGAAGATTTCAAAGCACGCATCTCTTACTCACACAGAGCCATGGGAAGGCCGAACGCTGAGGACCCTTCACGTCTTCCGAGAATCACGTCCAGGCAGCTCAAGTCCATCTCGGACTCTTTCTTCTCCGCCCACGGCCCCGCACTGATTCCTCTGCAAGGGCGGCAGAAAAAGCCCAGCGTTAGCTCTCACTCACTAAGGTCTGTGGCTGTGGGAATTCTATCCTTTAGCCCTTTTCCTCCCTGTCCCCTATGTATCGGGCCCTCTACAAGAACACTGAGTCAGTCAGCCATGACGCACCACCGCTCTCCCTTGCGCGACTGGCGTACCTGCAGAATTCCCGTTGGCTCCTGAGCCCTTAACCCTTGGAGATGCTCACCTGGAATGCCTGCAAGTGTGCTGTACAAGGACACGGCAGAAGCAGAGCAAGGACAAAAGACACAGGCAGAAACAGACAGACAGAACGTATTGGCCAATACGAGAGAGCAACAAGAGAGAAACACATGAGAGGCAGCCAGAAACCTTACCACCTTGCGTCTTCCTCCTCGAGCCAAGCGTCTGCTGAGAAGGACACCGTGTTCCAGAGAAACCAGCATCCCTGACAAACGGGAGCCCTGACAAACGGGAGCTACCAAGGAAGCACCTCGGGAACCTCCGCTCGGACTGGCTGTCTAATCAAACGTGACTTCCCTTCCTAGACCCGAGTGGGCTGTAAGCCGAGAGATTTCCAGACCCGACACTTATCTCCGTGTCAGCGATGGCTGCTCCGCTCCCAGCCGGAAGGTTCTCGCCTCGCTTCGACCAAGCTCCCGAGCTCGCTGTTCTCGTTTCCGTTCCATCCCCAGACGGGAGGACACCGGGAGGGTTGACTTCTTATCGCTCACTACCGAACACAGCAGAGGGGGAACGAACAAACTGTGGAGGCAGGAAAAGGGAATAAGGGAATTTGTGTGCAGCCATCTTGGTCTTGTTAACAAGAGAGCAAGAGTCAGGCTAAGTCTGTGGCCTGACAACGCGAGATCTGGAATTAGACGCTGCCTTTGCCTCTCGCCTCCATACGGAGATAAGGACAGAACGCTGACTCTGGTAGGGACCTTGAGATAAGGAGCATCTGGGTGGAACTAAATAACTGTTAGTCTCCTTCCCATTACAAACACCAATGGCTAATTGTTATTGTTATTATATTTAATAGACAGTATATAAACTGCTTCATAATTGCTTGTATTCGAAGATCTGCCTCGGTGAGGGGGGGGGGGATTCCCCCCCTGTCCGAACCAGTTTTTCCCTTGCTGCAGCTCGTAATAAAACTGCCTCTGGCTACTTGTTGCTTACAAACTCAGAGTGAGGACAATGTTTTCTTCCACAATTTGGTGGCGTGACTCGGATGGCAACGCCCGATTGAAGACAGCTTCAGCGGCTGCAGACCGTCCCCCTTCACCCTCATGGCGCCAATCGAGAGGTAAGAGACCTTTTGAAATCTCTACTGGGGTGTGGAGGAGGACTGCCTGTAGGGTCGTCTGCTTCTTGTGGGCTCACGCCATCCGAACTTCTTGAATCTGCAACAAGGTCAGACGCAAAACGGTTCCGGGGAGGTTGTTTTGTTACCCCCGAGTAGGCCTAAGTTTACGCAGTGCTGGGAACTGCTGTGGTATTGGTGGTGCCGCCCCGGGTACGGGAAGAAGGTTGTATTGCGTCCGGACATAAGGCACCTAGGTTTATGCAGTGCTGGGAACTGCTGTGGTTCTGGGGGGAAACGTGTTGTTTGCCGCCCCTGGGGGAACAGTGTTGTTTGCTGCCCCAAATATGGACGAGGTCCATAATGAGAGATGCATCTAAAAGTGGGAAAATTTCTGTGTG